>NC_051156.1:150075315-150102857 GCF_013339745.2 Dermacentor silvarum
GAACCGCGGCGCATAACATTCTACACGGACATAATGGAGGGCTTATGTGTCATGTTTCCTCCACATGTCTCGCCCTTGAGGATTATTACATCTCTATGTAACGTATTGCCATGGCACAATACTGAACATGACATAAGGCAGACCTGAGGACAAAAAATTACAACAAATAGCATCATCCTGCTAAAAATATGGCCAACGCGCATTCTTAAAATTTTCTCACCATAACAAAGTAAAGCTAGCTCGCTCACAAGCTTAGTTGTATTCCGTAGGGGTGTGGTGTCGCGAAGTTGCCGTAGTGTTTTTCTCATGAACACCTTGGACCTCCTGGCGCCGGCCGTGCCTTACTCGTCCCGTCGGTGGCGTCGAATGAAAGATGGGACGTCCTTTTGCCAAGCACGCCGATGTCCGCGCAAGCGCCTTCGCGCCTGATCAACTCAGTTCCCCATTGGGTGTCATCGGTTGCCTCATTGGCTGTCATCGGTTCCGCGACCAACCTGCTTAATGAAAGAGACCTCTCGCTGAAGTGTTCACATATAAATAATAACAACTAACAGCTAAACTAAGAACTACGCATAGGCAACTTTTTTGACTGTAGCACTCAGTGTGATCACAGTTACACGTTGACAATATCCAGTACGAGCACAGTACGGTCGTATATGCTACAAGTTTTTCATTGTAGCTTCGCAGTTTTATTGTCGTACATTAAGCATAGGAGGCTCAAAGCCGCCGGATCCATTTATCTGAGTGGCCGCTCTCGCGGAGCGGGGCGAAGCCTCGAGCTGCGGCTGCGAAGTGGGGGAGCGTGACGTCAGCGGCCAACGCCATGCGCGGGCCTAGGATGGCGTCGCGTGGTTAGAGAAACGGGAGCAGATGCGCGCCTTGTGTAAAAGGATGACGTCGCGTGGGAAACAAAACATGAAGACGCTGGCTCGCGCTCTCGGCTACTACGCCACATCGTTCCTCTTGTAGGTGGCGTCGTGAGTCTTCATACGCGGTGATTCGCATATCGTAAACACCACCAGCGTAGTGGTTGCCGCGTTGGTGCGGGAGCGTTACGACCGTATTCAAGAACGTTTCCTCTAGTCAACCAACCCTCGACTCAAGAGAGAGATAGCACCGCCATCCCTCCACAGAAGTGGTCACTGAGCTTCATGATCATTCACGGGAATTCCTGAGAATTGTCGCGTCTTTATCACTCGAAAGGCGGCGCTGTGCTCAACAAGGTGGAGCTTCGAGTCGAGGGCTGTTTGAGAATACGGGAGTTAGTCCTCCAACGCAAACGAAGGTGTCTCAGCCGAACACAAAGAATCTTCTTAAAGAATCAAGGTGTCCCAACAGAACTCCAAGACGGACCCGTGCTTACGCATTTATAACGAACCTGCGACAGATCATCCCAAATTTTATTTTAGGAAACAATACAGGCTAGATATACCGGGTGTTCAAATCAAGCTTTATGGTTTTCTTAAAAGTAGGCAGTGGGAGGCACGTGAAGACCACCTGCGCAATAAGTTATGTGGCCAGAGGGACACAAAGTGAGATGATAATTATCGCAGTCAGCAGCCCAATGAACTAAAATTGAATAATTACCTATTTATTGACGGCAGTAAGTGTGTATGTTTGTATTCAAAAGTTAGAGGCAGTCGTGTTTCTACACAGTTTCACTTGGAAGAATTCTTCTAGCATGTCTATGCTCCGAGATATCCAACTCCAAATTTTAATTGTCGTTCGCGTGATTACGCATGCAAGAGAGTGAGGATCGGCGCAAAGCTCCTCCCTGATGTGACGCGGCTGTTGGGTGTGGTGTTTAGTCTGACAACGCGGTGGAGGCATTGGCAAAAGTAATAACTGTCCCCCTTCCCCTCACGGCTGGCGAAATAAAAAAAATCGAAGAACCCGTAACCGCTGTCGTAACACGCGACCGCGCAGCCTGTAAAGATGGCGGCAACTGCCATGCCGAGATAACGGCGCGATCGGAGTAGACGGAGGGCAGTGCGCGTGCGTAATGGTGACTAGACGACCGGGCATGGTCCTTGCCTGGACTACGCAAATAAAGTGACTGCTGATTTCCCAGTATTGTAAGTTTTATTGAAATCAAAAGCAACCACTGCACCATCAACAGCAGAAACCTTTTTAGCTATGCTAACGAATATTTAATACTGCCGCTCTAAGTTTGGTGTTGTCATGCACAAATCTCATGACAACACTTCACCCATCAAAATGTCAATGCCCTAAAATGTTCAAAATGCCTCCCTTCCACAGCAACGCAAAACATAAACCACTCTCGCGTCGACTCGATAACTCTGCGCAGTACGACAATTGAAATTTGGAGTGGGATATCTCGGAGCACGAATACGCTAGAATAAGTATTCCGACCGATACTGTGTAGAAACACGACTGCCTCTAAGTTTTCAATAAAAACATACCCACTTACTGCCGTCGACAAAAATGTTAAATTTTAGTTAATTCGGCTGCTCACAGCGATAATTACCATCTCACTTTGTGCCCCCCTGGCCACATAACTTATTTGCACAGGTGGTCTTCGCGTGCCTCCCAGTGCCTAATTTTAAGAAAACCATAAACCTTAGTTTTGAACACCCTGTATTATCAGGCACAGCCGTCAAGCACATGGCTGTATTGGGTAACGCCCTTTTCTATAAGCTCGGAGAAACCGATACCTGGCTTCGCTATAGGGCTTCTTCCTCTTTCTGGGGTTTTACGTGCCAAAACCAGTTCTGATTATGAGGCACGCCGTAGTGGAGGGCTCCGGATTAATTTTGACCAGCTGGGGTTCTTTAATGTGCGCTACAACGCAAGCACACGGGCGTTTTTGGATTTAGCCTCCATCGAAATGCGGCCGCCGCGGCCGGGATTCGATCCCGCGATCTCGTGCTCAGCAGTGCAACACCTGAGCTGACTGAGCCACCACGGCGGGCTACAGGTGTTGCTCTAGCCGTATAAAACGCGGGTTTATCGTGAGCAGAAACGGTGAATTTCGGTAAATGAGAAAGGCTACTATCATCATCATTATCATCATCATCATCATTGACAGAAGCTGACCCCCCCCCCCCCCCCCCCCCCTCAGAAAAAACCTGGATCCGCCCCTGCGTATACCGGTATAAGGTACAGCACGCTATTCTAATGGCTTGTCCGTAGTTATCACACTAAGCATTTATTGGTGTATAAAGGATGTTTGGCGGTCCCATGGCTAACACCCTCACGGTGTGAGGGGTATAAGATCGAAACGTTGGTGAGGCATCTTGCATGCCGACTTTTCCTGGCGAGTAAAAATTATGATATCTGCGGCAGACGACACGAAAAGTGCATTTAATAAACTTTCAAAGCTATATCACTGTCAAATTCTCTTGTCAGATATTTCTGCGCGCCCAAGGCTCTCAGAATTATTACACATGTAGTTTTCAACCACGTCATTTCTCATTGCACGTCTAGTTAGAGCATGTTGTCATGCTATAAAGGGTTTTACAAGGGTCGTTGAAAAAAAGAGTGTACAATCATTGCATTCTACCGGTGCTAACATATGGGGCAGGAACTTGGAGGTCAACAAAGAAGATCGAGAGCAAGTTAAGGACAGCACAAAGTGCGATGGAACGAAAAATGTTAGGCGTAACGTTAAGAGACAGGAAGAGAACGGTGGGGATCAGAGAGCAAACGGGGATAGCCGATATTCTAATTGATATAAAGAGAACAAAAATGGAGCTGGGCAGGCCATGTAATGCGTAGGGTAGATAACCGATGGACCATTAGAGTTACAGAATGGATACCAAGAGAAGGGAAGCGCAGTCGAGGACGGCAGAAAACTAGGTGGGGTGATGAAGTTAGGAAATTTGCAGGTAGAAATTGAAATGAGCTATCGCAAGACAGGGGTAACTGGAGTTCGCAGGGAGAGGCCTTCGTCCTGCAGTGGATACAAAAATAGACTGATGATGATAAGTTTTTAAAGCCCTAACGGTAGGGGTGTTGCCCCTGGCAGACACCCTTAAAGGTGTAAACATATTTAGAGCGTATACCCTTTCGAAATACCGGGTTACCGGAGAGGCGGATGGCAGCAGCAGCGCTAGTAGCGATATCCGTTTACGGTTTTGTAATAATAACGCGTTATATAGACGTTTTTCTGTTGCATGTGTATTCGTTGGAGGAAAACCTTCTTCTTCTTCTTCTTCTGGGGTTTTACGTGCCAAAACCAGTTCTAAACCAGAAGACGAATGTTCGTTAACGGTTATGTTGACATGCAGTAACTTACCACAGCGGTGGCAAAATGGTTGAGCATCCGCATCGTTACGGGGAGGTACTGGGTTCAAATCCCGGTACCGAGACCCACCTGCTTTTGTAATGGGTAGATTAATATGTCCTGCGGTCCGGTGCTCGGCTGCTTACAGGGGTTTTTATTTGAAATGGGGCCATATGTTATGCATAAAGCCTAATAGCGCCTTACATTGGTTTTCCTCGAAAAGTTCTTTGTTCCTCATAATCCCTGTTGTTACACTGGTATTTTACTGTTACGTATGTCGTGCATTAATCATGCTTTCTAATTCTTCCTTATATGTAAATGCCGTAGTTCTGGTTTTCATTACTTCCTTCTTATTATTCTAGATCTGATCCTACGAAACTTTCTGTGCATACAAATTATGCACATAAATAATTGCGTATAAATTGCATGAGTCCGTGACATCATAATAAAGGCTTAGATAAAATGATCAACCAAGCAGAATATATATTTTTGACCCAATAAAATATTCATTCATTCATTCATTCATTCATTCATTCGCTTGTTCGTTCGTTCTAAAAAGTACCATCTGCAACTCTCCCATCGATTGCATTTCTACCTTGCGCATCTTACTGGACCTTGTTGAAATGTAATTTTCTAATAAGTATACGCCCAAAGTGTGTTCTAGAAATACGAGTATGGCAATATGCAATTTGTTCTATCATTATATCACTTGCTTTTTTAAATAATAACAGAACTTTCTAAAACAGATGTTCTGGCAGATGGCACAGTTCTACGGTCTGAAATAGATTACTCGAAGGAGCGAACATTATATGCACGAGAAATTATGTGAGATACATAAAAAAATTTTTATTGCCTCTTTAACTAATTGCTTACAGCGTGCGTTTCAAAATGATGAAATCAAGCCGGTGAGTTTGCAAGGCATGTCCATCTGAAGATAACTTTGAAACAACAAGCAATTTTGATATCAGCGTCTTCAAACTTGCAGCAAAATGCTCTGTGTACCTTTTACATTTTTTTTATCGAAACGATAACACCATTTGAAGCAGTGCAGGTCAAACTTGACTGCGGAACCAACACATATCGTCGCAAATTTTGGGAGGAGCATGCGCTTTTCGAATTTACAAGATACAATTCGCAAATTCTATAGGCCATACTTAAGTGAAAAGCGAAAATAAAATTTAGCTACAATAGTTAATTATACTCAACCATCAACTTCGATTTCTAGTGCATGTCCACCTTTTTGAGGAGGCTCCTGGGAGATCAGAACTGTGATACCTACGACAGACGCTTTTTTACAAATTCTGTTCAGACTTTTTAAAAGAAAATAATAATAGAACGACATAGCCACAGACTTGTGGATAACACATCAAGGTCCACTGGGTGCTTTCGCGGGGAGTCGAATTTCGGGTATGACGAGAGCAGACTGCGTAGGTCCGTTAATACGTTTTTTTTTTTTTTTTTCCCTGCGCAGTCGAAATGATTGCCAACTGTTCCAGCATTATTCCGGAGACGCCGTACACGCGCGAGTCCCTTCCCAAAGCGGAGGAAACAGCAGATCAGTTTTGACCGGCGCAAATGCATTTGTGTCGTACGGGAAGTTCTTCTGATGGAGCCACAATCGCTCCCCGTTTTCAATAAATCACCGCTGATGGAAGAGAACGAAACGCTCTTCCGACGTTTCCCAGCGGCTTAAGCGCCGATTGATCATCTTACCCCACCGAAAACCTTTCATCGTAGTGCGGTTTGTCACCAAACCATGACGTATTCGTTGAACGACTGTCTGCTGACCTTCCGTATATACTTTGGCGAATCGGCAAAGTCAATGTCAAATGGTCCGCAGCGTGGGCTCTGTTGTTACGCAGGACGTCACGCACAAACTGCAGATCAATCAAGGCTCATAATACGTTCCGCGAGAAGCGATCGTATTTTGAAATTTGTATCTTACGTAAGTGGGGAATGTCAAGGGTCCTTCCTGCGCATAAATGCGAATCTCGATGACGAACTATAGCAAGACCTCGTTTATATACTGACACAATGATGTGGGGCTCACGCACAGCGGGACGGCGCGCGCAAAGGTCGGCGCCGTGAAAGACGACGAAGCGCGTAGGCTGCACGTTCTTCTTCTGGCCCGCCATTAAAGAGAAGCATCTATTTTTCAAGACTCCGTCTTCGATCTACGTTACATTTTTCTGGTGGAGGTGCTGGGTACATGCTACCACTCCCAGATCGAACCCCGCCTACAAGCCCAGTACGAAGTCCGGTCGAGCTGACTCCTGTTCACGTACGGACAAGCCGTCGACTTCAAGGACTGCCACCGGAGCACGAGCCTCTACCCAACCGAGTCAGAACGATGAGTACATCAGTTCCGTCTTCTTCCTCAACTGCACCGACCGAGGTCGTGCTTAATCAGCCGCTAATCCCCAAATCCTTCCATGGGGACACCTTCGAGGATGTTGAGGACTGGCTCGATCACTTTGAGCGTGTCGCAGAATTCAACGGCTGGACTCCGGAGCGCAAGCTACGCAACGCCTACTTTGCCCTCGAGGACTATGCGCGGACATGGTTTGAGAACCGTGAGGCGGCCCTATCAACATGGGACGAATTCCGACGGCAGCTAATCAGCACATATGCCAGCCTCGATCGCAAGGAGCGAGCTGAATCTGCAATTCAGGCGAGAGTACAGCGGCCGAACGAAAGCGTCGCAATGTTTGTCGAGGATATGTGCCGACTTTTCCGACGCGCGGATCCGTCCATGCCGGAAGAAAAGAAGCTCAGGAACTTAATGCGTGGTGTCAAGCAAGAGCTATTCGGAGGCCTGATACGCAACCCACCAAGGACCGTTGCAGAGTTTCTTGCGGAAGCCACATCAATGGAAAAGGCACTGCAGCAGCGAACAAGGCAGTACAACCGCGACGTGTCGACCCTATCACGTGACCATCTCACTATACCTGTTGACAATACCGACGCCTTGCGGGAGCTCATTAGGCTTGTTGTTAGAGAATAGCTCCAGAAGCTTCAGGTGGCTCCGGCATCGGTACCGCGACTTGCTCTGGCTGAGGTCATCCGAGAGGAAATCAGGCAGGCAGTCCAAGTCCCAGAGCGAAGCGAGACACCACAGCCCGAGATACGGCAGCCACAGCCTCGCATGTCGTATGCGGAAGTTGCGCGAAGTTCATTGTCGCCGACTTTTCACGGTGTGAGCGACGTGCCGGACTTCCATGGAGTGCGCGCCGTGGAACAAGCAACTGGCGACGTCAGGCCTCGCCGCACGCCATTCATGGCTGAAGCGCGACCACCCCGCAAGAGCGACGTATGGCGCACTGCAGACCGGAGGCCCTTGTGTTTTCATTGCGGTGAAGCCGACCACCTCTACAGGGCATGTCCTTACCGCCGAGCTGGGCTCCGTGGATTTTCACTGAACGCCCCGTGCCCACGAAATGGCGAACGCCCTCTAGAGATTGAAGCCTACCTCGCGGACGCCAGGACCTCGTTTGCCCCACGATTCCATGACACCCGGTCACCATCACCCGCCCGAAACAGGTCTTCCAGCCCCCTCTTCACGCCGAGCGCAACAAGGCGTCGCTCACCCAGCCCTGCTTCCCGGGAAAACTGAGTCCAGCGACCTGCGGAGGTGAGGTCGCTGACGTTGCGAACGCTGAAGATCCTCCACTACGACGACCGCGATATGACGCAATTGAGACGCAGAGAAATCGGTGCAGTTCGGTGTCAGTATCTTGCGACGTGCCAGTTACCATAGATGACCACGAAGTCACGGCGTTAATCGACACGGGTGCGGACACGTCTGTCATCAGCCAGAATCTCGCACGTATGCTGAACAAAGTTTCGACGCAATGGGCCGGAACTCAGATTCGTACTGCGGGAGGGCACCTCTTAACCCCAATGGGCCGGTGCACGGCACGAGTCAACATTCGAGGCTTCACGTACATCGGCGACTTCGTCATTCTTCCTGAATGTTCAAAGGACCTTATACTCGGCATGGATTTCCTTCAGGCGAACGGCGCTATCATCGACCTGCAAGAGTCTAGAGTCAGTTTCGCTACTACGCAAGCCATAGCGCACAGTAATGACAACGACCGTGACATCGCGCTACGCGTTGCCGACGATCACGTCACGTTGCCACCCAAGAGCAGTGTGCTTACCCTTGTCCGATGCGACATGGAGGACGTCGCCGAAGGAATTGCTGAGGCAAACATCCCCCTGCTTCTTGAGCGCCACATTTGCATAGCCAGAGGACTTCTTGAGGTGCAAAACAAATGTTCAGTCGTTTTGCTAACAAACTTTAGCAACGAGTATCGGCATGTACCACGAGGAACGACAATCGCATTTCTTCGAGAAATCATTCATGTTACTGACATTGGCACATTGGAAATCGCATCGTCTCAGCAATCTGAGTTACCCAGCCTAAACGAACGGATTCACGTTAACGATACGCTGCCAAACCATCAGAAAGACCGACTACTGAGTCTCGTGAACGAGTTTGCCGACTGTTTTTCAACGTCGTCCAAAGTACGGCGTACGTCGATCACAAAGCACCGCATTATTACGGATGAATCCGCACGTCCTGTTCGCCAGCATCCTTACAGAGTGTCTCCAGTGGAAAGGGAAGCGATCAAGCAGCAGGTGAAAGAGATGCTCCAAGACGACGTGATCCAGCCGTCCACAAGCCCGTGGGCCTCCCCTGTAGTGTTAGTCAGAAAGAAAGACAACACGTTACGCTTCTGTGTAGATTACAGAAAGTTGAACCGTGTCACCAAGCGCGATGTTTATCCACTGCCACGCATCGACGACGCATTGGATCGTCTACAACATGCCAAGTTCTTTTCTTCGTTGGATCTTAAATCCGGATATTGGCAAATCGAAGTTGATGAACAGGATCGTGAAAAAACAGCGTTTGTGACACCTGACGGCCTTTATGAGTTCAAAGTTCTCCCCTTCGGTCTCTGTTCCGCACCTGCCACCTTTCAGCGGATGATGGATACCGTGCTTGCTGAACTCAAATGGCAAACCTGCCTCGTATACTTGGACGACGTCGTCGTGTTCTCGAGCACGTTCGACGAGCACCTCGCACGACTCGAGAGCGTCCTCGCTGCGATCCGTACTGCCGACCTCACCATCAAGCCCGAAAAATGCTACTTTGGGTTCCAAGAGCTCAAATTTCTCGGCCATGTCGTTGGTCCTCAAGGCGTCCGACCAGACCCCGACAAGTTAGCTGCCGTCGCCGAGTTTTCACCACCCACAGACAAGAAGGCTGTCCAACGCTTCCTTGGTTTGTGCGCCTATTATAGACGCTTTGTCGAGGGATTCTCGACAATTGCTGAGCCTCTCACACGGCTTACACGCGACGATGTGCCATTCATTTGGGCGGACGAGCAGCAGCAGTCGTTCAATGAATTGCGCCAGCGTTTGCAAGCTGCCCCAATACTTGCTCATTTCGACGAAGACGCAGACACAGAAATCCATACTGACGCCAGCAATGCGGGTCTCGGCGCAGTTCTTGTGCAGTGGCAAGATGGTGCGGAACGTACTATTGCTTATGCAAGCCGCAGTCTCACCAAGGCTGAGAAAAACTACTCAACCACTGAAAAAGAATGCTTAGCGGTTGTGTGGGCAATTAGTAAATTCCGACCCTACTTGTACGGTAGACCCTTTAAGGCTGTCAGCGATCACCACGCCTTGTGCTGGCTTGCCAACCTCAAGGATCCTTCAGGCAGACTAGCCCGTTGGAGCCTGCGCTTACAAGAGTACGACGTTACCGTTGTCTACCGATCTGGCAGGAAGCACAGTGACGCTGACTGTTTGTCCCGCGCACCGCTCCCTACGACATCGTCGGACCCTGACTATGACTTGCCATTTGTCGGCGTTGTCGACGCCGTAAAGATGGCTGAGCACCAGTGCGCTGACCCTGAGCTGCTGCCGCTGATCGAGCACCTTCAAGGAGTTGAAGGTGTTTTACCTCGCTCGCTCGTGCGCGGCTTATCATCGTACTGTTTGCGCAACAACGTCCTTTACAGGAAAAACTGCGGAAGCGGTCCAAATACGTACCTCCTTGTCGTGCCGTCGGCGCTGCGCCAAGACATTTTGCAAGCCTGCCATGATGAGCCATGCGCGGGACACCTGGGATTCGCTAAGACATTAGCAAGGATACGACAGAAGTATTACTGGCCCCGGCTTTTTTCTTCTGTTCAACGCTACGTGAAGACCTGCCGCGATTGTCAGCGCCGCAAGAAACCGCCCTTTAAACCGGCTGGCTTTCTCCACCCTGTGGACCCTCCTCAAGCACCGTTCCAACAAATAGGAATGGATCTACTTGGGCCATTCCCAGTGACCTCTTCGCGCAACAGATGGGTAGTCGTCGCTACCGACTACTTAACCCGGTACGCCGAAACCAAAGCTATTCCGCAAGCAAACTCGTATGAAGTGGCCAAGTTCTTCGTTCACCACATCGTCCTGCGACATGGTGCGCCTTCTGCTGTCATCACGGATCGCGGTACAGCATTTACAGCCGAACTTATGCAGGACGTTCTCCAGCTAACACATAGCTCTCACCGCAAGAGCACTGCCTATCACCCTCAAACCAATGGATTAACGGAACGTCTGAACAGAACGCTGGCTGATATGCTCTCCATGTATGTCGACGTAGAGCACAAAATGTGGGACGAGATTTTACCCTATGTCACCTTCGCGTATAACACTGCTGTACAAGAGACTACACAGTTTACGCCGTTCGAACTTGTATACGGGCGCCACGTCACGTCAACACTTGACGCCATGCTACCTGTGGATGATATTAGCCCGACCAGCGAGCACGTGGAAGAGTTCGTACAAAGAGCCGAAGAAGCCCGCCAGCTTGCTCGACATCGTATCCGGAGCCAACAGCATACCGACACCCTTCGATACAACCAGGGTCGCCGCGACGTCCATTACAATACCGGCGACTGCGTGTGGGTCTGGACGCCCATCCGTCGCCGTGGACTCTCGGAAAAGTTGCTCCGCCGGTATTTCGGTCCCTACAAGGTTACACGCCGCCTCAGCGACGTCACTTACGAAGTCGTCCCCTGCAGTTCCGACCCCCGTTCGCTCCGTCGTCGTCCTCGCGCTGAAGTTGTTCATGTAGTACGCATGAAACCATACCATGCGCGTACGTGAACGCCCAGATGCACCTGAGGAACTCCATTTCTTGTCATGGTTGAAAGAACTTTTTGACGCGACCGAGACGGTCGCTTTTCGCACGGGGGGCAATTGACACAATGATGTGGGGCTCACGCACAGCGGGACGGCGCGCGCGTATTGTAACGCGCACGTTACAATACATATAAGTCACGACCTCATGAAGCCAGCAGAAATTTGTCGTGACTTACGAAATGTCAATGACATCTTTTTTACAATTTTTAAGTTACCTTCGGTTTGCAGATGACTAAGCAAAAAAGTGTAAGAGTAGGGTCGAAGATCAATATGCAGAAGACAAAGGTAATGTTGAATAGCCCGGCGATGAAACAAGAATTCATGATCGCATGTCAGACTCTTAGAGTCTGTGCAGGAGTACGTTTATATAGGTCAGTTACTCTCAAGGGACCCTGATCATGAGAAGAAAATTTACAGAAGAATAAAAACGGGTTGGAGTGCATACGGCAGGCATTACCAAATCCCGACTGGAAGCTTACCACCGTCCTCGAAAAAAAAAATCCGTCTTCTCTGTTATGCAAGTATTGGCTTTGTCAACGCGGTTGGACACAAAAGTTATCAATGCATGGTAATTCTATCAAATCATCAACGGCATTTTCGTATGACTTTCAGCACCTCTTTGTTTCCCTGGAAGGGTCGGTGTTGTCCCCCGCGACACTTCGAGGTTACGCTGCTGTATCGCTCGCTAAATCAACGCATACACCGAGTTTTGTCTGGTGGTCTCTCCGCGGTGTCCTTCTCTAAGAAAATTTAATCTATTGATCGACCACAACCTATGTTTTTTTTTTTATTTTGGCACCAATTTGTTTTGCTGAAGTAAGAAGGCTTCTTGAAGGTCCGCTTCGTAGAATTGGTTTAGTTGTGCTTCGGATTTACTTTCTCTTGGGACCTCATGCGCTATGGCCTTTAGTCACGGAGTTGAGCTTGATGCTTCAACTGCGAAACGTTTACCGCATCAATTTTATTTTCTTTAAAGCGATGCCTTCGTTGCCTCGGCGTTCCGTGTGGGTCGGCAGTTTTCGGTCGTTGGTTTCTCGCCTGATATAGGCACGTTAGCGAATTTCCAGCAAGCCGGTCAATTAAAGCATTGAAAGTAACATATTTTTTTCGAATGTTTGTTGCAATGTCGCAAGGCGGGCGGCACTGACGGCCCAAGTGCCGTGTTTCGCGTGCATGGTACCAGCTGATCAACGGGAATCATGCACCAGCGGGAATCATGCCGTTGTCGCGAGATTTGACACGGGCGATGGTGCGGTTAGTAGCTACTGGCCTTAACAGCGTGGACATCAAGCTCTGTGGCAAGCGTATACCCACTTGGCAGACCAGTCACGTGTTCGAAGAGTCACTGTCGTCGAAACGCTGACCAAAAAACACCTGATCGTAAGCTCACAGCCTTATATATAGTACTGCAAACAGTTTGTATCACGGGCAATGGAACGTCCACGATCTGCAGTCCACCATCGCTGCCAGGGATTTGCGGGTCGTTGTGGATGGGAAGGCGCTTGGAATCATTCGTGCCTGTTGTAAAAGGCGTTCCACAAGGAGCTCTTGGCAGGTTTTCGAGTCGAGCGATGATGCACTGACTCCCAAGTAGCAATATGTCACGCGGCAAAGCAGCTCCGTCGGCTTTCGTTCGTCAAGTTCCTCCGATAACGAGGGCTGTTGAATCTCACGCTGCGCGGAGTCGGTATACCGCGCTGGAGACGCTTTCTCTTTCGGGTCTCGTAGGGTCCGCGGATGGAAGAGGTCGCAAGGTGTCGCGGACCAGAGCTGCGACGGACGGGCTGAGCTAGCCACGACGTGTATCTGGTGGTCGGCAATATGTGACACGCGGTAGCGTGGGGACTTGGTCCCGACGTGGATAAAACATGGCTCACTATCCGAGGACCGGAATTCAGGAAACTGAGGATGTTGCGCCTTTGTCGGAGGCCGGATCCATGGCGGAGGGGATGAGACGCTGCGCTACCGACTCCGCGCAGCGTGAGATTCAGCAGCCCTCGTCATCGGAGGAACTTGACGAACGAAAGCCGACGGAGCTGCTTTGCCGCGTGACATAGCTACTTGGGAGTCAGTGCATCATCGCTCGACTCTAAAACTTGCCAAAAGCGCCTTGTGGAACACTCATAGCTGCGATGCGTGAAACGTCTGGCGCCACCACTTTGCAGGAACACAATGCCAACGGCGGATAAGCTAGGGGCCAGGATTAAGCCTTGTGTCGGTGGTGCTCCAACCAGTTATTGTTTTTGCTTTGGCCTCAGAGCATGAGTCATACCCACAAGGAGCTTCAAATGATGATGATGATCACCTTCAAGCAGAGGCATCTGCACACCCACGGGGCTTGCATGGCAGTGCCTTCCGAACTCCCTTGTTTTTCATCGGTGGCCTGGCCAGCACGCCTACACTACACGGCCAGCAAATTAGTTAAGAAAAAAAATGGCAAAAATTGTGGGGAACCCTCACCTTCCAATCGCCTTCAGCTACGGGGGTCAACCCCTCACAGCTCCTCATCAGAGCTTACCCACCGCAGCTATTGAAAGCCCCCACCGCACCCAACTGCCGGCCCTGAGGTGAGGAGCCTGACGCAGCCGGGCCGGGTTCCGACCCTGACCTGAGCCACAGGCCAACCTGGGTCGTGATCCCACAATTTCCACCCGCGATCCTGGGTCAGAATCCACGGATGTGCCGGCACGGGCGAGTGTCTTTAGACACTCGGCCACGATGTCGGTGATTACGCTAGGGTATTGGGGTGCTATATAGCTACCGATCTTGCTGTGTCAGAACATCGGGATGCGTTATAACGTCGACAAAGCCTGAAATAAGGACTTTTTAGTAAAAATCCAGGCTTCGGGATGGCCTCCTTTATTGCGCCTTAGCGTAGGAAAGTCGGAAGTTCCGGGTTCCAGGAGGTTTGACTCAGGCGCAGGAACCTCGGACCGAGAGAGACACTGAGCAGCGACTGGCTCTGGAGGCACTTAGCGATAATGGTGGCCTTGAAGCGTATAATATGTCAACGCAGCTACGAGTAGCCTGCGATGCCCGTCAAACTCTTTCAGCGGCTGCGCGCTCCTCTGGAGCGGCGTGGGTCGGAGGGCATGTGCCTTATACAGTCTCCCACTGCCGCAGCGGCGGGGACTATATAGAGCCGTGGTTCAAGAATGATGGGCATCGCTTACCGCGGAAGCCGAGTTATGCGTAAAACGCTTAAAATGGCGGCAATTGAGGGCATATCGCCGCTTCTCCCAGAGGCCTTTGGCCAAAAAGGGCGTAACGCCGGGAGGAGTGGTCGTAGATTTGGGATGAGTCGCGTGAGGTCCACCGTCTCCGTGCTGCGCGTAGCCCGTATGGTTGGTCACCAATGTTCCGTGAAAGACGAACACATTGGATATAATTCAAACTTCTTGTTGGTGTGCCCTTAACCAATATGGCGCCAAGCTTGTTTGTTTGCTTGCTCTCTGTGAATGGCTCAAACCCACTATGGGGGATTGGGTCAAGAATTCGTGGTCGCGCTGTCGTCTTCATCTCGGGGTCGCTTAGCGGAGCTTCGAGTGCAGTATTGTTGCTGCTCTCTAAAGAAAAGAAAAATCCACAGGAGAAGCTGTGTTGAGGCAACAACTACAACAAAAAACTTCGTCGCTGTGGTTCGTTGATTAATGAACTCGGAGATTCGCACATATTGAAACACCAATTTTTGAAACCTGACCGACATGCTGGAATGTGCCCAATGCCTTTCAATTTATTTATTTATTTATTTATTTATTTATTTATTTATTTATTTATTTATTTATTTATTTATTTATTTATTTATTTATTTATTTATTTATTTATTTATTTATTTATTTATTTATTTATTTATTTATTTATTTATTTATTTATTTATTTATTTATTTATTTATTTATTTACGTGTGCTTGTTATAGACGGCGTGAGGGTCTTGAGTGCAAGGATAATGTAGAGAATATTTCGTCTGGCGTAGGCCCTGCATGGCTCAACAGTGACGTAGCATACATTCACGCGAAAACATGACACATTTTTTGCATAAGACAGCGTGATTTGTGAAGAGGACCTTTTAGATATGAACAGAGGCATAAGAAGTGAAATGTTTACTGTCTCCATTACTCTTCAGCACGCAGGTTTTTCTTGACAGGGGGGGACGCCGATAGAAATGCCTGCATATATCTCTGCACTTTATGTTTTAGGTTAAACTTTTTTTTTTGCCTAATCCTTTGGGATTCGGTATGTTTGCTGAAGCAGCTTGGTCGGACGATATCTTGCTAAATACAATTGCGGATATATTTTTTTTTTCGTTGTAGAGAGAGTCACAAATCAAACACCGCCAAACTATGAGTTAAGATTCTCAATTCTATAATCACAATGGTAGTGGCGAGTGCCGTTGTCGGTCGTGGAATCTGATCTGACGATATACAAGTTTGTCAATTCTTGATACACGTCTCACTGTATAGGTTTCAGAATAAACACTGGCGCTCGTTCTAGAACTTACAACACTGTTCGCATAGCGAGCTATCTGATTTCAGTAGACACTTTAACTTTTGTATTTATGATTTTCTTACTGCGGTCCTTCCCAGCACCCGACTCGTGGTCTCAACCATCCACAAAAGTGGGTAAGTGTCACGCTTGAGGACCCTCATCATCATCATAATTACCGATACGGTTCGCAAGTCATATCACACCCTGTAATTGGCAACGGCTGTCGCCGCAAAATTCGACGTGATAATGACGCTCATGCAAACAGAGGACACCACCGGGGGGACAGCGCAAGGCAAGCCCAACGAGCCACCTCCGAACTTCTGGGACCCCATCTCGTACCTGACCGAAGTACCAACCACCAAGTGCCTGCGCAGGGTCGAGCACGACATCAAGGAGATAGAGGACTACCGCGTTCCCGGAATGTTCATCTCCGCCGAGGAAAACGACATCACCAAGATCCACGCGCTTATCTTGGGACCTCCGGGGACGCCGTACGAAGGCGGCTTCTTCCACTTCCTGTTGAAGTGTCCGCCAGATTACCCCAACACTCCGCCGCGGGTGCGCCTGATGACCACCGATGCCGGGCGCGTGCGGTTCGGACCGAGCTTCTACGAGAACGGCAAGGTCTGCCTAGGACTGCTGGGTACCTCGTCTGGAACCGCGTGGGGTGAGGGTCAGTGCCTCGGAAGCGTGCTGTTCGCCATCAAGTCGCTGCTGACCACCGAGAACCCGGTCGCCCAAGGGTCAGCCTTCGGAGTCCTCCCGGCGTTGGGGACGTGGCTGAGCGGCAAGATCCTCTACAACGCCGTGCTGCAGCACGAGACCATCAGGGTCGCCGTGTGCGACGCGGTCGAACGCTGCCTGCGCGAAACGTCGCCGAGCCCGCCGGTCTTCAGGGACGAGATCTTGAAGC
Source organism: Dermacentor silvarum (assembly GCF_013339745.2). NCBI lineage: Eukaryota > Metazoa > Arthropoda > Arachnida > Ixodida > Ixodidae > Dermacentor > Dermacentor silvarum. The sequence continues at coordinate 150,092,162 of NC_051156.1, forward strand.
ACTTCCCGCAGTTCTACAACGAGTACGAAAAGGCGGTCAAGAAACACCTCCACCTGACCGGTTCCTACATGAACGACTCCAACGAGGGAGGCGTGCCCACGTACCAGTTCGAGACGCTCTTGCAACGCCTGGTAGGGCTGCGCGAGAAGGTCAAAGCAGTGAACGAAGCGGACGCCGAGAAAGCAAATGAGTGATTCGACGCATCGCGTCGCCGTGGTGAGACAGAAGACGTGTAAGAAGGTCAGACGCAAGCACCGCTTGAGTGTGCCCGCCTGTATGTACCGGGCGATGAGCCACGAGTGACGCTTGTTTAGGCGGTGGCTTCCTCGAACAATTCGAAATAAAAATTCAGTGTATCGTTGATGGAGGGCACGCCATCAAGGAAACCACCTTCCACCAACCAAATCCGTGTATAGTACATGGGTGTATGCTGCGTGTACGTTAGCGCTTAAGCGCGCGCGCGCATATAATAGAACGTAGTTCAGGAAGGAAAAATTAATAAAGCATGCAAATTAGGTAACACGGTGGTATACTCCTAAACCTTCACCACTCGCTACGTATATCAGTTTTGATCTGTACTTGGCAAGCAGTACATAAGCGGACTGTTTACAGCGAAGCTGTATATGGCTACCCCTACATATTTTCTGCGTCCGTGCGTGCACACCGTCGCGTCGAGAAAAACAAATTTTCGTCTCAAGAGCTAGTGTAATTTTGAGTTTCCGCGTAACGGAATTGTGTTTTCTCGTATGTTCAAATTACAATCCGATGCTATATCATGTCTGCAGGTTGTGTGTAAGTCGTACTTTACAAATTTTGTGACGCCCTTTACTTTGAGAAATTGAATTAGTTCAATGACGCACTTGCGCCAGGCCGAGGGTCTACTAGAATAAGCTCCGGCACACCTGCGTGCGCGCGTGACGAACGTGTGCGCACGATGTATCTGTCCTTTATGAGTGGGCGCTCAGTCCGTTGCATCGGTCGTGCAGTGTGTGCTGCGACCGTAATCGATATCAGAGCAAGACTGCCCCTTGTCCCAAACCTTGCTTTATATATTACTTTTACTGAATATTGGCACGCTATATTGAATATGCTTCCTTCAGATCTTGGAGAACAAAGAAACTTTATTTCAAATGTACAAAAAACTGACAGGATGGTTGCGAGTGTTTAACTCGAATGTGCGGTCTAGGCGTACGTTTTCGCTCCCGCTTTCGAGCTCACCCAATCGTTTGGGGGTCTGAAGGCCCTGCTTCCTCCGTGACATTTAAGTGTAAATGATGTCGTACTCGTTTAAACTAGTACGCTCCTCCCCGATGCGTGAGTGTTCGCTGTTCGCCGGCTTTCTGAGCATCCCACTCCCACGCGACAAGCAGGCGCCGGTGAATTCCTTATTCTAATGAAAAAGCTTCCTGAAGCTTCACTTCGTAAGCTTCGTTTGGATGTAAATGTTTCGGTTCTAATTTCTCTTGTGGCCTGGGCACTATATGTTTTAGTCATTTGGTGGGCTTAGTCGTAACTTCGCACACTGATCCAATCTTTCCTGCTTCCACAAGAGGCCGTGAGTCATTGATATACGTATACATGCCGTTAAAGAAGTTGAGAGTTCAAACAGAACCAAACCAAACCATTCTGCGACCGACGTCGTTAGGCTCTCCAAGAAGAGGCACTACCCAGTCGGCGCCTGCTCGTCACGCGGGAGTGGGACCCTGGCTGGCACAGGCGGCGTATCACATTACTCTAAAGCCGGTAGCGGCTACCCTATTGTCGATGTGCGCTGTCGCGCACTTTCGGGAGCCTGTTCATTCTGTTGCGCGGTGCCGACAAGCAAACACCCCGTTTGTACTGTTAGGAAATAAACGGTTGTTTCTTTACGAAGACTGTTTCACTGCTGGAACGGGAATAGCTACCAAGGCAGGAATTTCATACGCAAGGAACTGAGAGCTCTGCTGTGACAAAGGAGTATATTTACCGGCGACTGTATATTACGATTTACATCACTATCTTTCTCCGAATGTATCAGTACCAACTTGGAAGCGTTCCAAATACTGCCTTCACTCAACTTAAATGCATGTGTACCAACCTGTAATAGTACCGTGAAAGGACCTCGATATTTATGATGTTTTCCTGGCATTTTTACTTTAACTCTGTTGCCAATCTGAGAGCTAGGCGACTTCGCTCCCCTCTTTTCGTCCACATGCTGCTTCACATACTGCTGCCTATGGAATACCCTCGTCCGCACAACATGAAGGCTTGAAGAGGAGTTGGAAGTGTTGAGTTGGAGATCTGTTATGTCAATGGATGAACGAGGCTGCCGAACATGCAAAAGCCTGGCACGAGACAACCCTGTCATCGCCTGTACAGTAAAGCTGTAAGTACCTAAGTAATCAGTGATGGATTTTTTTCGATGTGCACCGCTGGCAGAGTCGACTGCAGAGCGTTTTACAGAATCTGTTTCTGTCCAGGCTCCAATTCAATGTCTGGCTGTGGTGCCCAGCCAAAATAACGCTTTCGTTTCGCCTGAACATAGGGTTCAATGCAGGCACCATTACAACAACCGACTGATGTGCTCGTCACCATGCAATGCTCTCATCAAACAATAACCGACATAGTTCTGAGCCTTGCAGTTAGAGATGAGAGTTCGCTTCCAGTTGTTCCTGGGGAGCATGTCACTGAGTCATCCGACTCTTTTGCATCTTATTCGTTCACAGATTCGTCTGGCGGGCGCTTCAGCGAGCGTGAGAGCTCAAACTCGAAGTCATTGTCTCCGCCCCTCAGCTTTGTCTGGCGGGTGCTTAACCGAGAAGGAAAGCTCACATACAACCTCTGAGCCATCATTGGCTCCTATACAGGGCACTGAGTCCGTACTTTGTACACCACAGCTGCCTTGGCGGTCGAAAAAACGCGGACAGAGACCGCAACACTTAAGGTACTTTCTCCCCTAATTTATGAAATGTCTTTGTTTGCAGGGCTTGTATTTTATGTATGCTATACGGTTACAAGAGGTATTGAGATGTTTTTTGTTATCATTTTTGTGTGCATTGCACTCTGATTTTACATTTCACTTTCACGAGTGTGAAATAGGTGTTTCACTGTTTTTCATTTATTATCGGCTGCCTTACCCATTGTACGTGATGAAGTACCATACTTTGTCATATGTTACGTATCATGCAGGAAAGTGTGCGGTGGTGTGTTTTTTTTTTCTTTGAAAAAAAAAAAGAAAACGAGTACCTTGTTAGTCTGCAATGTAACAGATGCTAGTATTTTTCGTAGGGGAAAAGAGAGTTGCAGTGAGTCATTAGATCAATTATGATATTTTCTGGGTTACAACATTGTACGTGAATGTTCATACTGTTCATTCATTAACAATTGTAGAATTTTGTTAACATTCCCTGCTCTGCTTAAAAGAAGGGGGATGATGTGGTATCACGGTTTCTGTTTCGAAGCCAACGTAATCCGCCCCTAGGAGGCACTGTTGTAGCCGTTCAGGGCTATTATAAGCGTGGCTTTTGAATGATGATGATGATGATGATGATGATGATGATGATGATGATGATGATGATTAAAAATGTATTTATTGTAGGATGGCTCGAAGGCCGATTATGTGGAATAGGAAGGGGCTTTTGAATAAAAAGGGTTCTTCGCCTCGCTACCTGCCTGCGTCTGCGTCTCTCTGTTCGGCCGCCGTCCCGGCGTGCCCGGTGTGCCCGGCGCTGGCGTCCATGGCAGCCGCGCCGACACAACAGTTAGCCATCTTCATCAATAAACATTTAGTCAATCAATCAATTTCAGCATTTATTTTTTAATGCGTTTCCTCCTATCAGATATTCCTGGCTGATCTCCCACAGAGGGTACGGGGCGCATTTCGTGACCACCATTATCATCATTGTCACACACGATGCCGTACTCAAGGCATCACGTTCTGTAATTGGCCACCGCCCTAGCAGCAAAATTCGGAGCAACAATGGCGGACCCTCAAGCACAGGTCGCCGCCGCGAAAGCGCAAGGCATGCCCAACCAGCCTCCTCCAAATTTTTGGGACCCCATCTCGTACGAGCACGAGGAGCCGACCGACGAGTGCCGGCGCAGGGTCGGGTGCGACATTAGGGAGATCGAGTTCTATCGTGTTCCCGGAGTGTTCATCTCCGCCGAGGAAAACGACATCACCAAGATCCACGCGCTTATCTTGGGACCTCCCGGCACACCGTACGAAGGTGGCTTCTTCCACTTCCTGATGAAGTGTCCACCTGACTACCCCAACAGTCCTCCGCGAGTTCGCCTGATGACCACCGGGGCCGGGCGCGTGCGGTTCGGACCGAGCTTCTGCGAAAACGGCAAGGTCTGTCTAGGGCTGCTGGGTACCTCGTCAGCTGGGCCGACGTGGAGTTCAGGTCAGTGCCTCGGAAGCGTCCTGCTTTCCATCAAGTCGCTGCTGACAACCGAGAACCCCGTCGCCCAAGGAACCGCGTTGAGAGTCCTGCCGGCGTTGGGAAGGTGGCTGAGCGGCAAGATCTGCTACAACGCCGTGCTGCAGCACGAGACCATCAGGGTCGCGGTGTGCGATGCAGTCGAAGACTGTCTGCGCGGAACGTCGGCGTGCCCGCCGCCCTTGAGGGACGTGATCCTTAAGCACTTCCCGCAGTTCTACGGCGAGTACGAAAAGGCGGTCAAGAACCGGCTGCACCTGACCGGTTCCCACATGAACGACTCCAACGAAGGAGGTGTTCCCACGTACCAGTTTGACACACTCCTTGAACGACTGGTGGAGCTACGCGAGAGGGTCAAAGTGGCGAACGGAGCGGCCGCCGGAAAAGCAAGCAAGTGATATCAGGTTTCACGTCGTGAGTCTTACAGACGTGTAGCGGAAACAGCACGTGGACGTCCCTGCTTGCACCCGGCTATGGGCTACGAGTGATGTGTGTCAAGGAGAAGACCTCCTGGAACAAAAATCCAAAATAAAAATTTGTGAGTCATGGATGGAAGGCGCTACATCACGGCAGCACCTTCCGTCAATTAAATCCGTCAATTGCACATGGTTGTACGTTGCGCGCAGGGGCGTAGTCGGGGAGGGAGGGAGGGAGGGAAGGAGGGAAGGAAGGAAGGAGAGATGGGTACACCGAGCACGTCTGAACGCATTTGAAAGAGTTACAGGTTTGCATCAGAGCCCACAAGACTTAGTTTGTCGACTAAGCTGACATCGCGTTTTAACGCGTTTCTGTGTGTTGCGGATACTACAGCTTTATGGAAACACACACACATCGCAGTAAAGAGGTGTCAGGCAAGGTACGGTCGCCTTATTGCCTTATAGGACATTCGCCGACTCCGTCGGTTGGGAAGTGCAATTCATCGTGTCTTTGTAAGGGGAGTAGAGGCCTTTCTACCGTCTTTCTTTCAGATACCTCCCATTTGTAGGGCAATACAAAGTCTACCGTACGGTAGGCTTCCTGGAAGTGTTAGCCAGCGCCACTTAAGGCCATGGCAGCGGATGTGGCACATCCCTTTACCCACAGTCGTCACGTAGCATGTTAACTTATGAGCAGACAACTGACCACTAAGCCGCCCCATGCTAACTGATGGCACCAAATTGAGTGGAGCAGGCTAACACTCCCTTGACGAGAGCTAGTAAACATGCAGCATCGCACGTACGTACATATAATGCGGAAAAGGAGAGTTCCGCTCCCACTGAGAGCAAGTTGTCTTTTCGTCCAGTTTCATTTCACTTATACTTATTAAAACGAAGATTTATTTGTTAGGGCTATGCGCCTCTCTTGCTGACGGTGGCTGTCGCCTGCTGCTGCTGCTCTTGCTTTCTCGCTGAATAGCCCACACTCGGTTGCGGGATGGCGGCGCCATCTGGGAGCGGTGGCTCACACTAATTCGGCCGCAGCAGTGGAAGATATATTCCTCCCATACATCGGAGTAAATATTCAAGGATGGGAGTATATAGGGCACATCACCTTGTTATAATTCCCATGTGGGGGTATTTTCATTTACAGTGTATGCTTCGGTCAAACGAGATATGACGCAGGTCCTTTCTTCTCCATACCATTATGCGCGCCGACACGCAATCATTGCCACGCCAACCTCTAGTTCGTTGCTCGTGTCCCACCTACTCCACACCACATCGACGATGAGAGTGCGACCGCTACGCCTACTCGGTGAGACACCAGCATCACACCAGGAGAAACAGGCAAAGCAGCTGTATAGATACACACGCTACACCTGAATGACTGTAATGCGATCGCATTAACAGCTAGTATCGGCCCACCTTTGGTTACGCATGTCTCCAGAATCGGCCCAGATTCGATTGCACCGTCTCCATGAGATTGGCCCATTTACTCAGCGACAGACAATAATTAAGGCAATCTCCCAATGTGGGAAAAAATTAACACGGATCTTTTTCCTCAGGACCTTCCAATAAAGTTCTTGTCAACTGTCAACGGCTTACGGGCCAAACATTAGTATATACAATGGGTAAATAAAACTGTTTTCGGAGCCCCGATGTACTACCACAATAAAAAGACCCCCTAACAATTACTCCGCATTCTGTTACGCGAGGAATACGCAAACGTGAACGGGATGTTGCACTGCATTTTTTTTCTGTAAGAATACTTCACATAAATCTGAGAACAGGGCGCCGGATGGGGCAGATATGTTTTATTCTGTTAAAGCTTCATGGAGCGAGGTTTGTTTTCCGTCTGCGTTTCGCAAGACCTATTGTCTAAAAACTATATGCGCAAAAATACACGCGAGAGACACGTACTGCTTGAAAAACAAGCAAAATATAGGTTCTCTAAGGGAACTATACAAAAGGGCACTCAGGTAATTAATTAAATTATGGGGTTTTACGTGCCACAACCACGATCTGATTACGAGGCACGCCGTAGTGGGGGACTCCGGAATAATTCGGACCACCTGGGTTCTTTATAACGTGCACCTATAAAACCTATGGTATGGAAAAGGAAGAACCTGCATCATATCTCGTTTGCCCGAAGGATAGTCTTGACCACCATCGTTTTGACGGGTGTTTTCGCATTTCGCCCCCATCGAAATGCGGCCTCCATTCCGCCCTGGGAAAGTGCATGTAAGTACAACGAAGCTAGTGCGGACGTTAAACAAGTACCCCCACCCCAACTTACGTTAGACGACGTTAGACGACGTTAATAGACGACTAATTCAATTTCTCGAAGTACAATGTGTTAGAAAGTACGACTTACACACAACCTACAGACATGATAGCATCGGAATGCGATTCGAGTATACAAGACAACATAACTCTGTTACGCGGAAACTCAAACACGAACCACTTTTCCGGCTGCCGTTTCTTGGATGAGCACGCCAGGAAAAATCCCGACCAACTAGATTCTAACAGCTTTGCTGTAAAAGGAAAAAAAGAAAAAAAAGGAAAGGCACTGATTCTTAGTCAAAACTGCACGTCATATGTAATTAGGAACACCATTTGAGTGATCCGATCGCAAATACCAGCGCGCGAAGTACTATACTAACGACACCGCCGAGCAGAATCGCCAGTATTGACCCTTTTCGCGGCGATCCCGTGGGCGCTGCCATGTTTGATCACGTGCATGGTGACGCGTCCATTGCTTGCCTCAACTGCCTCCGTTGCCTCCTTGTTTACAATGGAAGTGTATGACGCCGGCGCGACTTAGAAAACCTCTGTTTTCGGAGATATCGTAGACGGTGACTAGGTGGACGACACGAAGCTTTGATCACAGCTTCAGAGAACATGCAAAAGCGCTTTCGGATCTGATTAAGCTATGTCCAAACGGCGAAAGCAGCGTATATGGTGCTTGTTCTACAAGCGGGGCTAAATATGTATTCCAAGCTATCCAAGCTTTCCGATTATGAATTCAGTCAGGATTAGTGTGTTTTGCTCTTCGTTCTTTATTTGGCAAATATTTTGAAGCAGTGGCTTGTCAGTTTCCGACTCAGTGAAGTTCCTCGGTGCGGCCACTATCTGATTATTTTCTGCCTAATCACTCGCGGGTGGGCTCAGTTCCGATTGATTTGTTCTTGCGGCGCACAAGGCTTGAAACGTAGCCGTTTTTTTACATTGTAATACCTCGTAGCAAATATATATTACAGCTAGTAACTCGCTTACTCTTGTGGACCGTCACGAAACATTCAGCTTCGACCATTCGTGCAATCCGTCATTTATTGTGCGTATACAGTGCGCATATATTCAAATGTGCGCCCATTAACTTATTCTTGACACGTCGGCGATAGAGTGGGCGTAAGGTTTCCTGCCATTTGGGACAGATGTGTATAGATAACGTGCGCGAAACTTACTATGACAGGAAGCGGCGCTACTCCCTTTGTCATTGTTTAACGAGTGGTACTCACTCTTGACACAAACGTTCTGGGATGAAGCCCTTTCTTTGAAGGTTAGCGATACAAGGCTGGCGGATGAGCAAATTTCTGTATCCTCGAGGAAAGCCGTACATCACGAAGTGCCGGTAACACGTTCGGACAGTTTCAGCAGCGGTCCGCGAACTTGGCCACACTGATTCATTCTATTTCTTAACATTCCACTCACTATTTTTGCACCCAACTACTGCACACGTCTTCAATCCACGTGATTCAATCTAGCATGAATGGAGCACAGTGTGTTAGCGAAAACGCAGTTGCATTTCCGACAGCTGATAGCACAGAAGCAAGGTAGAAGCGGTAATGGTTTCGTATCCGTGCACGGTCGCTGAGGACAGGTATGGCGCGCCGCCGTGAGTGCCATCTCGTTTCTCTAAAACAAACTACCCCGCGAAAAGGGTCAATACACGCGGCCTTGATGCGGCCCAATCCATTTCAATCGCAGCGCAGTATTTTTCGTCGTCGGGCACTTCACCATAGACTTCACTGCAAAGCTTGCGCCGCCCCGGCTGCTCAACCTTACTCTAGTCTGCAGCAACTGTGGTTTCCAGTGGTTTGCTAGCATGGAATTCTATGAGCATGGTTTCGGTGAGGCTGTTCGTTAATGTTTGTTTATGTGTTTTTCACTACCAGTATACTTGCAAGAGATGTGCTTGTAAGAGATTTGTAAGAGATTTCGCAAGAGGTTGGGTTGGCTCTCTTTTGAAGTCAGAGAAGCGCAGAGCAAAATTAGCTTTGAAGAAAGACTAAGGAAAATTGATGAAAAGACATGACGGCTAAAGTGCACAAGTATATGTATACCTGAAAAGCGCGGACACAGAATGGAGCAAGAGGTCAAGAAAGTCGGCAACCAAGTACAGGGTAGTTGAAAGTGTAAGTAGACAACCAGGAGTCATCATAAAGAAAGTGAAACAGAGACAGTGAATTTTATGATGAAGAATGGAAAAAGAAAGACCATCGAGATTTACAAGAATGGGAAGACAGAAATCAGCTTGCTATTTGAGGCTCGAGCTGTTTGACTGAGGACAAAAACATACCGGAGAAAAAAATTGAAGGACACTTTGTAAATTCCGAAGTGTGTTCGACGAAAGCCTGTGGCCATTCGACTGACTATGCAATGTCCTTTTCTTTTTTTGTCGTCGGTGTGAGCAACTGTGACGCTAGTGAACTTTGTAGACCACTGACAAATGCATGTAAAATGTGTACGACTTCCTAGCGTCTTGGTTGAAATCCCCGACAACGACCATCGGCTGATACCTGACGCTTGTTGGTAGGATGCGATTCACAAAGGCAATGGCTGCTTCTTGTCCGAGGTTTGGGGCCAAGTACACACAGACTCCAAAGAGCCCAGTCGACAACCTGACTGCACATGCTTCTCCAGGCCACAGCTTGCACCATTCCAGGGCACGGACGGACGGACGGTCGGACGCCGCCGCTGTGCCATCACGTGATTGCCGAGCGAGTGGGAGAGGTCACAGCTGGCACCGTTCCAGGGCACGGACGGACGGACGGTTAGACGCCGCGAGTATGAGCCATTAAAGGCTTTCGCCTTAATATTCGCAACAAGGTGAGGCATGCGACGGCTGCAGCAAAAATCCGGAGACCATTCAGCTCATCCTAATGGCAAGCGAAGGGATTCACCCCGCTAGATCCGTAGGTAACGTACACCTTCCAGAAGTGCTTGGAATTAATGTGGACGGAAGCATCAACCGGTCAGCAGTCGAGATAAGCAAGAGACGTTTAGAGTATTGGTGGAAAAGCAGGGAAGAGATTTATACGACCGCATCCGTTACAGGCATAGGTAGCGGTACAAGGTAGATAGAGAAATTTGCAGGAAGAAAGAATAACGAGATGTATACCAAAAATGCTAAAACAAAATAGTATACCTGATTAGCTCAAGAAGGCTATATGTGACAATTTGTCACCGCCCTGTTTCAAAGAGGATACCAATAAATCATCATCATCATCATCATTGTAATATTAATTGCGAAGCCAAATACATTATGTATGCTGAAGGTACCAGTATATTTTTTTTTTCACGACATGATATTCACGAAGTTGTAAGAACTTGTAATCGCACAATGGAGACACTAGAGAGAGATGGTCAACAGCGAATGTTGACCATCGTATTAATGAAAACAATGCGTATTAACGAAAATAAAACAAAAGCCAAAGAATAAAATAATTGCACCCCCATCCAGACATAGTACTTACTGAGTACTCGCGCTATTGAAAGTGTTCAACATTTTAAATGTCCGGGCATGACTTTTTTCGCGAATGTGAGCTTGGATCGCCATGTAAGACATATCCTGCAAAA